>NC_057795.1:451280803-451287836 GCF_018294505.1 Triticum aestivum | reverse complement strand
GAGGATGACGAGGAAGGCATGGACGAGGATGAGGAGGACGACAAGGAAGGCGTGGACGAGGATGACGAGGACGACGAAGAATGCGTGGACGATGATGACGAGGACGGTGAGGAAGGCGTGGACGAGGATGTCAAGGACAACGAGGAAGTCGTGGACGAGGATGACGAGGACGACGAGGAAGGCGTGGACTAGGATGACAAGGACGACAAGGAAGGCGTGGACGAGGAAGACGAGCCGGGGTTCTATCTCGGTGAGTCGTCCTTGATGGCGGAGCAGACCTCTATCCTGGAGTCCATCCAAGATGAGGCGTATGTGGAGTCCAACCGGCGCTTCCTCCGGGAAGAACAGGCGAAGACCGATGTTCTCTTCGACGAGCTGGATGCGGAGCAGGAGGCGGAGGCGAATGACGTCGTTGTCAGAATGGAGATTGTGGACATCTTCGACGACGGGGAGTAGTGTAGTTTTGTTAGTAGATGTTTGCTTTTCCATGGTTTTTATGCTTTCCATGTCTTGTATGACTGTAAAGGTTGAACAATGTCAAGCAATCATCGATGTCAGAATGGAGACAGTTTCGTTTCCATGTCAAGCAATCGTGTTTTGTTCTTAAGTAGTAGTATTACCCCGTCCCAAAATAAATGTGTCAACTTTGCAGTAACTTCGTTGCACTGGTTAGTACAAGGTTGAGCCAATTAATTTGTGATGGAAGGTGTATGTTTTATTACAAATTGCAGTTTCTAGTACCATATTTGGGTCGGAAGGCGTATGTTTTATTACACTGTATTGTTTTATTATAGATTGCAGTTTCAAGTAGTACAAAATAAACGTCTCAACTGGGGCACATATTTTATTCTAGAGATTTCAGTGTGGTTAGATTTGAATATGGTTTCAACATGGTTAGATTCTAGAGAGGCATTCAACAACATGCGCAAAAAGCCATAGATGTGCTTCTGAGAAGCACCGTCTTGCATGGTTTTGCCGCAAGATGGGATTCGACATTTATGCAGGACATTCCGGGTTTTATAAGTGTAGAAAGAATTGTTTTTCACTTATATGATGTGTGATAGAGGCACGGCTATTACTTTTGTGAGAGGCATGAATGTGCCGACAGAACGGGTATGGTCACGTATGAAATAGGTGCAAGGTGGTCCCTAATGTCTCCTTAATGTATCATCTATACGCTCCACTGTTACAAGCACAATCGTCATTCTTGTCGAGGCACGAAGGTGAAGGATGGAGCCTTTGCCTCGATGATAGTCACGTCCCATGTTAAGAAGGAAGCAAATCTTTAGACCCAATACGTCAGAAGCTGGCCGTAAGGCATGCTCCTGCCTCTGCGTTTTCGATGACGTCACATTTAGTGCCTCTATGTCGGGTGGATGTAATGCTCGGTTTGCTGATGTTTTTGTTGTCAGCAACTTTCTTAGCATGTTACGCATGATAGGGGTACGGTTTTACCCGACTTAGAGGCGCAAAAGGATCGTGATGCAAGGATGTGAAGGTGTGCCTCTGCTTTAAAGAAGCTTTCATTCACACGTTTTCATTGCGGGGGGCATGGACTATGAGCTCCGTGTGTTTTTGAAGGCATTAGGCCTCGTTAATGAACTTATCAGAGAGAAGGTGAATCTTTTGGTTGACGTCTAGAATGTTGCGTAAAATGACTTGAAGCCAAGTTACACACGGTCGCCTTGGTATCAGAGGCACATAGGCACATAAGTGCCTATGTGGTGTACTGGAAATAAACGTGTGCAAAAGACATGTAAACTACAAACAAACTACAAGGTTAACTACCACACAAGGAAACCTAAATTTATAACAAGAAAACGGCAGTCTTGAGAGAAAGCAAATTTAATGAGAAATCGAGAATGGCGTGAGCAATGTTCTAGATACTTTTGTTGGCCGGGACCACCAACTTCAGTAGTCGTAGTCGCCACAGGACCTAGCGCGCTTCCTGGTCTGCTCCTTGTCGAGTTTTGCCTGGTGAAGCCCTTCCTGGATGATGGTGAGGCGGCTCCATATCTCGTACGCAGTGTAAGCGTCCTTTGCCGTGTACCTGATGTGCCTCATGGACAGGGGAATGCGCGCCCGCGCTGCTGCTCTGCGTCGGTGAGCTCTACGTCATGGACAAGGATGCCTGAGGCGTCCCCAAGGGAGTCCAGAGGCTTTGTAGCTGTAGGCACCCTCCATTCTTTCTGGATGTCGACGAAGTAGGCGATCTCCAATCCGACGCGGCCGAGCATCTCTATGTCGCCGTCTATGGAGAAGCCAACAAACGTGTACCTGGGGTCAGCGAGGAAGTTGTCGAACCTGGTGCAGTTCTTGTCGGTGGCGCTTAGTTGAAAGAGCAGCACCGGATGATCCTTGCCAACAGAGAGCTAGACAAGGGCTGGTTTCTAATCTTCGCCAACATCGTTGGTGTACTCCACATCAACTCCGATGATCTTGTGGCGCTCGAATTCGAGGTGTCGCTCGTACTGCTCGATGATGGTGGCCGCCTTGTGCAACTCGTTGGTGTGGATCACTTGCAACTTGGTGTTGCCGTGGGCCTGCACCTCAAATTCCTTGGTGAATCCCATGGCTTGGAGCAGTTTGTCCTCCTGCAACCTGGTATTTCATGGGGAACAGTGAGTGGGAGCGCAATGGCGATTTTTGTTGTTTGTGGAAGACAAGTCCGCAGCGGAACTATAAATTTAAGGGCGGCGAGGCGGCAAAGGAGTGCATGATCTCACTGTCGATGCGGTTGTGCACATCGTGGGTTTTGGATCGTGGTTTTTCTTTATAAAAAATAAAAATAAAATCAGCAGTTATGTTTTTAACAACCATGATATCTCCAGCAAGTCGTGGAGATGATCGTTGTCTTGCGTGGTTTGCTGTCAAATGTTAACTTTTACAATTTATCTAGTGAGGCATGCAGGGGCAGTATGTAGTGGCACAATTCTTTGACCAAGAGAAGCATGCTTGAAGTGGTTGGTTTAACTCTCAGACACACAGGCGTGGTATACTCATTGGGAGTGGCAATTGTTTTCTTCATACATTCGCTGGGAGGAGCAGTGATGTGTTTCTTCAGAGGCACTGTTGTGTGTCCATGTTGCAACAGATGCTACCAGATGGATAGAAAGAACGAGAAGCAACAAGAGGCGTGGACATGCAGCTACAAGAAGCACTCATACAACAAGAGGCGCAACAAGAAGCACAGATACGATGCTACGTGAGGCACGGAGATGAAGCTACGTGATTGCACGGACGTCAATTCGTGCTATGGTGCGACGTGAGGCACGGGCATGAACAAATAGCCGTGCACTCAACTACATATGCAAAAAACCACAGATGTGTTTCTGAGAAGCTACGACCTCCGTGGTTTTACCGCAAGGTGGGATTCGACATTTATCTATGGCATTCCGGGTTTTACAAGTGTAGGAAGAATCGTTTTTCACCTATATGTTCTGTGGCAGAGGCACGGCTATTACTTGTGTGAGGAAGGAATGTACGTCGAATGTACGTGACGTGAGGATTGACAATAGGCGTCTGTTACTGTTTTTCCGGAATGTTTTTCAATTAAATTTGAGAGGCATGAATGTGTTGACGGATGTAACGCCCTCGATGCGGCTATAGCTCCCACGTGTCGAGGCACGACTTAGAGACATAACCGCATTGAAAGCAATGTCGCAAGTCAGGCAATCATTACAACATCCCATGTAATATATAATAAAAAAGGGGGAGATAACATAGTTGGCTTACACTCGCCACGTCACATCAGAGTACATAAATAACATCCATCATACAAATCACTCATGGCCCGACTACGGTGCCAAAATAGAAAAGACCCCCAACATGCGACAAGGCCCTGAATCGATTACCCCAACTAGGCACCACTACTGATCATCCAGAAAAGACACGTAGTATCGCTGAGAGTCCTCGTCGAACTCCCACTTGAGCTCGTAATCGTCAACTGGAGCAGAAACACCTGGACCTGCATCTGGAGTTGTAGTATCTGTGAGCCACAGGGACTCAGCAATCTCACACCCACGCGATCAAAACTATTTAAGCTCATAGGAATGGATAAGGCAAATATAGTGGAGCTGCAGCAAGCGACTAGCATATGTGGTGGCTAACTTATACGCAAAAGAGAGCGAGAAGAGAAGGCGAAGCACGAGCGAGAAGCTAAGGAACAACCTGCGCAAGCATAACTCCAACACCGTGTCCACTTCCCGGACTCCGCCGAGAAGGAGCCATCACGGTAACACACACGGTTGATTCATTTTAATTAAGTTTAGTTCAAGTAATCTACAACCGGACATTAACAAATTCCCATCTTCCCATAACCGCGGGCACGGCTTTCGAAAGATCAATCCCTGCAGGGGGGGTCCCAACTTAGCCCATAACAAGCTCTCACGGTCAACGAAGGAATAGACCTCCACCCAAGACACACCGATCAGACTCGGTATCTCGGTACAACAAGATGATTCGACAGGTTAAAACAAGTCCAGCAACACCGCCCGAATGTGCCGACAAATCCCGATAGGAGCTGCACATATCTCTTTCTCAGGGCACACTCAGATGAGCAATCCGTACAACTAAAACCAACCCTTGAGTTTCCCCGAGGTGGCGCTGCACAGGGCTCTAGTTCGAACCAACACTCAGAGGAGCACTGGCCCGTGGGGGGGCTAAAATAAAGATGACCTTCGGGCTCCGAAAACCCAAGGGAAAAGAGGCTAGGTGGCAAATGGTAAAACCAATGTTGGGCATTGCTGGAAAAGCTTTAATCAAGGCGAACTATCAAGGGGTTCCCATTATAGCCCAACCGCGTAAGGGACGCACAATCCGGGAACATAACACCGATATGACGGAAACTAGGGCGGCAAGAGTGGAACAAAACACTAGGCGAGAGGCCGAGCCTTCCACCCTTTACCAAGTGTATAGATGCATTAAGATAACATAGCAATATAATGATATCCCAACAAGTAAATAAATGTTCCAACAAGGAACGGCTCCAATCTTCACCTGCAGCTAACAACGCTATAAGAAGGGCTGAGCAAAGCGGTAACATAGCCAATCAATGGTTTGCTAGGACAATGGTGGGTTAGAGGTTCAACATGGCAATTGGGAGGCTGACAAGCAAATGGTAGGCATCGTAGCAGTGGCAAAGCAAAAGAGCGAGCAATCTAGCATAGCAAAGATAGTAGTGATTTCGAGGGCATGATCATCTTGCCTGCACAGTTGTCAGAGTTGACTGGATCCTCACAATCAACTCAACGGGCTCCTCGGTAGCGAACTCGTCTCCCGGCTCTACCCAACAAGACAAACAAGCAACAAGGATACAATCAACCACGGGCAAGACCAAGCAATATGATGAAATGACGATATGCTATGCGGGATGCGATGCGGGATGCAAAATGCAAGATATGACAGGAAATGCATGAACCTGGCATCAACTTGGAAAACCAAGTGTGCCACTGGATAGAGGGGATGAAATCGCTTGAAAACGATATAAAGATCATTGGAATCGGAGTTACGGTTTGGAAATGGCGAGCGTTTTAAGATATGACACCGGTCTGCGATTTACAGCAAGTAGGCATCTAAATGCAACGAAATGAACATGCTACAACCACCAAACATGAAAACAAAATACATGGAAGTGATGTACACAAGATGGTTGACAAAACACTAGCACTGAGCCATAGGCAAAATCATCCCTTAAGAGGTTCAAACAAGCATGGCTAAAACGCAAATGCAAAACAGATTCCAGACTTAGTGAAATTAACACTAGTCTGAAATTTCAGATCACGATGCTCTCTTCGGAGCAGCAAAACAACATGATAGAAAATCTGAACATGACAAGTAAGAACATGGAATGGAGCTACTCAACAAGCTTAACAAAACACCCAAAGTGACCTGGGGCCAAAAGGGTTCACAAAATACTCTACCGAGCTCACGAATATCGCTCGAACACAATCAGTTTTCAGACTTAGTGAAAACTGAGACACGCTGAAATATAACTCACGAAGGCATGTAAACGAGCTCGATGCACTCACTACGGTGCAAGTCATGGCAAGGAAAGCATATAACTAGCAAGAAGGCACAATGTGCTAGCTACACATGGCAAGAACGAAGGCATAGCATGCATGGAACACTAACGGTAGCATCGGCAAAATCGCAAACAAGTTGACGATCTGCCCAGATTAACAACGAAGCAAAAGTTGAGCTCGATTGAGTAAACCTAGAGCACTCCACATATGTAAACAAAGACATGGATGGATAGAGCATAACATAAATACCAAAACTCCCTTACTGATCATCCTCAAAAGAGGCACGGATCATTAGGAAACAAGCTGGACATATAGCATCATGAACTAAAATATCCCCGACTTAGTGAAAATCACCAAGTCTCTGAAATCTGCAATCTCAGGTACCTCTCTTCGCAAGCTTGCACAAGACAACACACACATCCTAAAAATGCATGGGTGACACCTCTGGAAAGAAGACAAAATGCTTAACAATTCATCCCAAAGGGGCACAGGCATATCATGCACGAATTAAACATGGCAAAAATGACAAAAGTGCATGATGAACTAACGGATCTGCGATTTAACTCACGAAGCCTCCTTCTAACAGAATTTTGGGTATCAAGATGACCTCAAATGCAAATGATGCAATGGTACGAAATGATGTACATGTCGAGACGAAGATTTTGATATATCATATGCCCAAATCGGGGCTACGGATGCAAAGATATGGAGCCGCGAACATAGCAACTTGGATCAAGAATCTCCGGGACTTAGTGAAAATATACCTCCGCGAAAGTCAACGCGGGACGGAGGGATCCGGGACAGAGCGGTGCAGATCTGAGGGTGGCGCTTGGTTGGACGCGCGGGTGGATCTGATCCCGATCCGGATCGGATCTGCACGTGGATCGAGGTTCGTCGGGAACCTTCACCGGAGAAGAGCAACGAGGCCGGCGGGGAGGAGCGGTCGCCGGGCCGGCGACGAGCGGCGGGCGGCGGCGTGGAGGCGGCGGCGAGCTCCGGCGTCGAGCTGG
>NC_057795.1:451271006-451280465 GCF_018294505.1 Triticum aestivum | reverse complement strand
CACGTGGCGGCACCGGAGTGGTCGGGGGCGCCGGCGGACGTGTCCGGTCAGGCGGCGGACATGTCCGTCGGTGGCTGGGAGCTTTTTTTTTTAGCTAGGGTTTGAGACGAGGGGATCGGGGATTTGGAGGAGGGGGTCTATATATAGGCATAAGTGGAGCTAGGAGAGTCCAAATGAGGTGCGGTTTTCGCCCACACGATCGTGATCGAACGCTCTAGGACATGGAGCAGAGTTTGGTGGGTTTTGGGCCAAATTTGGAGGGTGTTGGGCTGCAACACACACGAGGCCTTTTCGGTCCCTCGGTTAACCGTTGGACTATCAAACGAAGTCCAAAAGGTACGAAACTTGACAGGTGGTCTACCGGTAGTAAACCAAGGCCGCTTGGCAAGTCTCGGTCCAATCCGGAAATGTTTAATTCCCAAACACGAAAGAAAGCTAGAAATGACCACCGGAGGAGAACGAAGCGCCGGAATGCAAAACGGACAACGGGGAAAATGCTCGAATGCATGAGATGAACATGTATGCAATTGCAAGACACGAGATGACATGGTATGAGATGCATGAAAACGAAAACAACACACGGAGACAAAGACCCGAACCCGAGAAATAAATATAACTTAGCGCCGGAGACGGCAAGAGTTGGAGTACAAAAGGGGAAAGTTACATCTGGGGCGTTACAACACTCCACCACTACGAAAAGATCTCGTCCCGAGATCTAGGACTGAAAGAACTCCGGGTACTCAGAACGGAGGTGATCCTCGCGTTCCCAGGTAGCTTCACGGTCGGAATGGTGAGACCACTTGACTTTGAGAAATTTAATTGACTTGTTGCGAGTCTTGCGTTCAGTCTCTTCAAGAATAGCAACTGGGTGCTCATGATAGGAGAGATCTTCTTGGAGCTCAATGTCCTCGAAGTTGACGGTGCGGTCAGGAGTCTTGAAGCACTTACGAAGCTGAGAGACATGGAACACATCATGAACATTTGCAAAGTTTGAAGGAAGCTCAAGTTGATAGGCGAGGTCGCCTCTCTTGCTGACAATCTTGAAAGGTCCCACGTATCTAGGGGCAAGCTTCCCTTTGATACCGAAGCGACAAGTACCTTTCATGGGAGAGACGCGGAGGTAAACATGATCTCCGATCTCGAAAGCCAGATCACGGTGCTTACTATCATAGTAGCTCTTCTGGCGGGCTGGGCTGCTTTGAGGTTATCACGAATGACTTTGCACATTTCTTCTGCTTCTGCGATTAAGTCATTACCCAGCAGCTGACGTTCACCGGTTTCAGACCAGTTGAGAGGGGTACGACACTTCCTACCATATAGAATTTCAAAGGGGGCCTTGCCCGAACTTGCTTGAAAGCTGTTGTTGTATGAGAATTCAGCATAAGGAAGACAGTCCTCCCACTTCATGCCGAAGGAGATCACACAAGCCCTGAGCATATCTTCAAGAATTTGGTTGACACGCTCGACTTGACCGCTCGTTTGAGGATGGAAAGCTGTGCTGAAGCGGATGTTTGTGCCCATGGCCTTCTGAAAAGAATCCCAAAACTTGGAGGTAAAGATGCTGCCACGGTCTAAAGATATCACTTGAGGAATACCGTGCAGAGAGACAATGCGAGAGGTATAGAGTTCCGCCAATTGAGCTGCAGTGATTGACTCTTTAATAGGCAGAAAATGAGCCACTTTGGTGAGCTTGTCGATGACGACGAATATAGCATCATTGCCACGCTTGGACTTTGGAAACCCAGTCACGAAGTCCATTTCAATGTGGTCAAACTTCCATTCTGGAATGGCAAGAGGTTGGAGGAGACCAGCTGGCCTTTGGTGTTCTACCTTCACTCTTCTGCAGACATCACACTCGTTCACGAATTGAGCGATCTTGCGCTTCATTCGAGTCCACCAATAAGCTTGCTTGAGGTCCTGATACATCTTCGTACTACCAGGGTGGATGGAGAGGAGAGAATTGTGAGCCTCGTTCATGATCACCTTACGAAGTTCACCTTTGGGCACAACAATTCGATCCTCAAAGAAGAGAGTGTCCTTGTCATCAAGTCGGTAGCACTTGTACTTGGACTGACTCTTTGCAATACCAATCTTCACCTTTTTCACCATAGCATCAAGAAGTTGGGCTTGGCGAATCTGGTCTTCTAAGGTAGGAGAGACTTGAAGGTTGGCGAGGAAACCTTGAGGAACAATTTGCAGATTAAGTTTGCAGAAAGCTTCACAAAGCTCGGGTTGATAAGGCTTGAGAATCAGACTGTTGCAATATGCTTTCCTGCTCAAAGTGTCAGCAATCACATTGGCCTTGCCTGGAGTATACTCAATACTCGGATTGTACTCTTGAATCATCTCGACCCATCGAGTCTGCCTGAGGTTGAGATTAGGCTGGGTGAAGATGTACTTGAGACTCTTGTGATCAGTGAAAATGTCCACTTTTCTTCCCAATAGAAGATGTCTCCAAGTCAACAAAGCATGCACAACTGCCGCCAACTCGAGATCATGAGTGGGGTAGTTCTTCTCATTAGGCTTCAACTGGCGAGAGGTATAAGCAACAACTTTCTTCTCTTGCATCAGTACAGCACCGAGACCTTGGAGAGAGGCATCACAAAAGACCTCGTACGGCTTGGTTTCATCAGGCGGAGTCAGAACTGGAGCAGAGATCAATTTCTCTTTCAAAGTGTTGAAAGCAATATCACACTCCAGAGACCAAACGTACTTGACGTGCTTCTGAAGAAGATTTGAGAGAGGCTTGGCGATCTTAGAAAAGTTTTCAACGAATCTTCTGCAATAGCTTGCGAGACCGAGGAAACTGCGGAGTTGCTTCACGTTCTGAGGAGGTTCCCAATTCACAATTGCGGACACCTTCTCAGGATTCACGGAAATGCCCTTGGCAGAGATGATATGACCAAGATAAAGAACCTCATCGAGCCAAAATTCACACTTGGAGAACTTGGCGTAGAACTGATGTTCCCTGAGCTTGTCAAGAACCAAACGCAAGTGCTTGGCGTGATCTTCCTTGTTCTTCGAGAAAACCAGAATGTCGTCGAGATAGACCAAAACGAATTCATTGGTGTAGGGGCTGAAGATGAAGTTCATCATGCGAGAGAACGTCGGAGGAGCGTTGGCAAGGCCAAAAGACATGACGGTGTATTTGTATGAACCAAAGCTTGTTCTGAACGCCGTCTTGGGAATATCTTGCTCACGAATACGAATCTGATGATAACCCATACGGAGATCAAGCTTGGAGAATACTTGAGCACCCTTGAGTTGTTCGAACAGCTCATTGATGTTGGGAAGTGGGTATTTGTTCTTGATGGTCTTCTTGTTTACTGGACGGTAATCAACACAAAGTCGACTCGATCCATCCTTCTTCTTCACAAAAAGAACACCACAACCCCACGGAGAAGTACTAGGCCGGATGAGACCCAATCTTTCTTGCTCATCGAGTTGTTTCTTCAACTCCTTCAACTCTTCGGGGCCGAGCTTGTAGGGACGTTTGCACACAGGTTCTGTACCGGGCTCAAGTTCAATAACGAATTCAACCGGCCGGTTTGGAGGCATCCCTGGAAGTTCTTCTGGAAAAACGTCTTGATACTCACAAACAACCGGAATCTGCGAAATAGCATCCAATTCACCCTTCTCATTGAGAGAAAACAACCGGATGGTATTATCCCGAGCAGCAAAGACAATTACATCCTCAGACGAATGAGTCAGTTGAATCTGCCTGGCTGCACAATCAAGCTGAGCTTTATGCTTAGAGAGCCAGTCCATCCCAAGAATAAGATCAATGTCAGAATTGCCAAGAACCACCGGAGAAGAGAGAAACTTGCAGTCGCCCAAAGTGATTGTAACATCCGGAACACACACTCGAGATGTCAAGAGGCTGGCCGGAGAGTCAATAGACAACGGTCTCGGCAACATTTGAGTAACAAAATCATGCTTGGAAGCAAAAGGTCTCGAGATGAAACAATGCGATGCACCAGTGTCAAAAAGAACTTTTGCAGGAATATCATTAACAGGAAGGTTACCCATGATCACATCTGAAGAATCCTCTGCCTGAGCTGCATTCACCATATTGACCTTGGCATGCTTGGGATTATGCTTGACCACAGCTGTACTTGCCGATCTGACAGGAGGAGGAGGAGGAAGACGCCTCTGGTTGGTACACTTGTTGGCATAGTGACCCTTCTGTTGGCACTTGTTGCACGTGACCTCTGAAAGCGGACGGTGATACGGAGCACTCGGTCTTGGCGCTTGAGACGAAGACTTGTTCTGAAAGCCTGGGTTGGGTGGGTGGGAGAAACCACTGCCACCTTTGCTCTTCTGCTGAAACGGCTGACGGAACGGAGGAGGAGGAAGCCAGTACTTCTGCTGCTTGACCACTTGAGTAGAGGAAGACGGAGTAACATCTCTGGCACGCTTCCTGGAAGCATCACACCTCATCTGAGCAGCCTCTTGCTTCAGTGCCATGTTGTAGAACTCATCGTATCTCAACGGCTCAAAGAGGACAAGAGCGAGCTGAATTTCCTCACGAAGACCACCCCTGAACTGATAGATCATGCTCTTCTCATCAGGAACATCCTGCTTGGCAAAACGGGCGAGCTTCTGGAACAACTTGTTGTAGTCATAGACAGACAAAGAGCCTTGCTTCAGATTGCGGAATTCCTGACGCTTACTCTCAACCACACTTTGAGGGATGTGATGAGCGCAGAAATCTTGACGGAAATCGTCCCAAGTGATAACACGTCCACCTCTGGAATCCTTGTACTGCTGGAACCACTCTGCAGCCTGATCTTTGAGCTGGAAAGAAGCGAACTTGACGAAATCTTCAGGCCTGACGTTGCTGCATTCAAAATGCTTGCCCAGATCCACTAACCAATCGTCAGCATCGGTAGCCTCAACACAACCGCTGAACGTCTTTGGGCCATTTGCGAGGAACTGGTTCAGAGTAGCAAAGTGGTGCTGATTATGGCCTTGATTCCCTTGACTGCCTTGATTGCGCTCTTGGAGAATTTGCATGATCAACTGTGTGTTTGCATTAGTAGCGGCCATCACAGCTTGCCATGCTTCCGGAGGAGGCGGAGGTGGAGGCGGATCAGGATTCGGAGTCGTGCGCGTTGGAGGAGCCATCCTGAAGAGGTTGACCACCATTAGCACATTGATAGACAACAATATAGAAGCTGAATCCAACGGAATGAAAATTGCAACATATAGTCTTCACATCCGAACAAAATGAACGAATGCATTCCTCTTCAAATGGTCACATATCCATAAATTGAGAAGCCACGTAGAATTAAGGTAGAGAAATAAATCAACAAGGTACGGATCAAGAACGAATAATCGGTAAGAAATCCCAATCTCAAACCAATATCCATGGAAGAAGAACTAGAGCTACTAGAATTCCCACCTATGAAATTCCCGAACCTTTCCGGTTATGCAATCAGGTGTTGGGGATACAGGGGAAGCACAATATCTCACCCAAACTAGCAAATCCTACATCCAGTTGTATCCATCCTTCAACACATAACCAAGAAAACTTCGGAAACCATCTACCTCAACCTTCGAAAAGCATCCGTTATACAAGTTATGGCGATACTCCCGAACTCCCGCCCCAGTACTGGGTGGCGTCGAGGTTATCTCACCAACGAACTGCATAAAAGAGATTTTCGATGTCGGCGAACATATCTCAAGTATACCAGAATTGCAACGATAAAATTGTGACGACAACACCTCGGAGCTCAACTCCCCGGGACACTGCCACAACCCCTAAAGACAGGAGGCACCAAGAACAATGTTCTCGTCACAAAACCATCGGAACAAAACCAAAATACTCGCGTGATCCTAAAATTTTTTTTAGTGAAATTTGAGAAGAGAAGAGTCAAAACTCTACGCCAGGATGCCTTACCAGAGCGATGAGGAGACTGGGAAGTAAAAAGAATTCCTAAGCTCTCCGATATATAATTCCTAAGGACTCAAAACATTTTTCTAGACACAACTCGGCTGCTAAAAACGATCAAGCAATGGGGCTCCTAAGGTCGGGGAAGGCTCTGATACCAACTTGTAACGCCCTCGATGCGGCTATAGCTCCCACGTGTCGAGGCACGACTTAGAGACATAACCGCATTGAAAGCAATGTCGCAAGTCAGGCAATCATTACAACATCCCATGTAATATATAATAAAAAAGGGGGAGATAACATAGTTGGCTTACACTCGCCACGTCACATCAGAGTACATAAATAACACCCATGATACAAATCACTCATGGCCCGACTACGGTGCCAAAATAGAAAAGACCCCCAACATGCGACAAGGCCCTGAATCGATTACCCCAACTAGGCACCACTACTGATCATCCGGAAAAGACACGTAGTATCGCTGAGAGTCCTCGTCGAACTCCCACTTGAGCTCGTAATCGTCAACTGGAGCAGAAACACCTAGACCTGCATCTGGAGTTGTAGTATCTGTGAGCCACAGGGACTCAGCAATCTCACACCCACGCGATCAAAACTATTTAAGCTCATAGGAATGGATAAGGCTAATATATGTGGAGCTGCAGCAAGCGACTAGCATATGTGGTGGCTAACTTATACGCAAAAGAGAGCGAGAAGAGAAGGCGAAGCACGAGCGAGAAGCTAAGGAACAACCTGTGCAAGCATAACTCCAACACCGTGTCCACTTCCCGGACTCCGCCGAGAAGGAGCCATCACGGTAACACACACAGTTGATTCATTTTAATTAAGTTTAGTTCAAGTAATCTACAACCGGACATTAACAAATTCCCATCTGCCCATAACCGCGGGCACGGCTTTCGAAAGATCAATCCCTGCAGGGGGGGTCCCAACTTAGCCCATAACAAGCTCTCACGGTCAACGAAGGAATAGACCTCCACCCAAGACACATCGATCAGACTCGGTATCTCGGTACAACAAGATGATTCGACAGGTTAAAACAAGTCCAGCAACACCGCCCGAATGTGCCGACAAATCCCGATAGGAGCTGCACATATCTCTTTCTCAGGGCACACTCAGATGAGCAATCCGTACAACTAAAACCAACCCTTGAGTTTCCCCGAGGTGGCGCTGCACAGGGCTCTAGTTCGGACCAACACTCAGAGGAGCACTGGCCCGTGGGGGGGCTAAAATAAGGATGACCTTCGGGCTCCGAAAACCCAAGGGAAAAGAGGCTAGGTGGCAAATGGTAAAACCAATGTTGGGCATTGCTGGAAAAGCTTTAATCAAGGCGAACTATCAAGGGGTTCTCATTATAGCCCAACCGCGTAAGGGACGCACAATCCGGGAACATAACACCGATATGACGGAAACTAGGGCGGCAAGAGTGGAACAAAACACTAGGCGAGAGGCCGAGCCTTCCACCCTTTACCAAGTGTATAGATGCATTAAGATAACATAGCAATATAATGATATCCCAACAAGTAAATAAATGTTCCAACAAGGAACGGCTCCAATCTTCACCTGCAGCTAACAACGCTATAAGAAGGGCTGAGCAAAGCGGTAACATAGCCAATCAACGGTTTGCTAGGACAATGGTGGGTTAGAGGTTCAACATGGCAATTGGGAGGTTGACAAGCAAATGGTAGGCATCGTAGCAGTGGCAAAGCAAAAGAGCGAGCAATCTAGCATAGCAAAGATAGTAGTGATTTCGAGGGCATGATCATCTTGCCTGCACAGTTGTCAGAGTTGACTGGATCCTCACAAGCAAACTCAACGGGCTCCTCGGTAGCGAACTCGTCTCCCGGATCTACCCAACAAGACAAACAAGCAACAAGGATACAATCAACCACGGGCAAGACCAAGCAATATGATGAAATGACGATATGCTATGCGGGATGCAAAATGCAAGATATGACAGGAAATGCATGAACCTGGCATCAACTTGGAAAACCAAGTGTGCCACTGGATAGAGGGGATGAAATCGCTTGAAAACGATATAAAGATCATTGGAATCGGAGTTACGGTTTGGAAATGGCGAGCGTTTTAAGATATGACACCGGTCTGCGATTTACAGCATGTAGGCATCTAAATGCAACGAAATTAACATGCTACAACCACGAAACATGAAAACAAAATACATGGCAGTGATGTACACAAGATGGTTGACAAAACACTAGCACTGAGCCATAGGCAAAATCATCCCTTAAGAGGTTCAAACAAGCATGGCTAAAACGCAAATGCAAAACAGATTCCAGACTTAGTGAAATTAACACTAGTCTGAAATTTCAGATCACGATGCTCTCTTCGGAGCAGCAAAACAACATGATAGAAAATCTGAACATGACAAGTAAGAACATGGCATGGAGCTACTCAACAAGCTTAACAAAACACCCAAAGTGACCTGGGGCCAAAAGGGTTCACAAAATACTCTACCGAGCTCATGAACATCGCTCGAACACAATCAGCTTTCAGACTTTGTGAAAACTGAGACACGCTGAAATATAACTCACGAAGGCATGTAAACGAGCTCGATGCACTCACTACGGTGCAAGTCATGGCAAGGAAAGCATATAACTAGCAAGAACGCACAATGTGCTAGCTACACATGGCAAGAACGAAGGCATAGCATGCATGGAACACTAACGGTAGCATCGGCAAAATCGCAAACAAGTTGACGATCTGCCCAGATTAACAATGAAGCAAAAGTTGAGCTCAATTGAGTCAACCTAGAGCACTCCACATATGTAAACAAAGACATGGATGGATAGAGCATAACATAAATATCAAAACTCCCTTACTGATCATCCTCAAAAGAGGCACGGATCATTAGGAAACAAGCTGGACATATAGCATCATGAACTAAAATATCCCCGACTTAGTGAAAATCACCAAGTCTCTGAAATCTGCAATCTCAGGTACCTCTCTTCGCAAGCTTGCACAAGACAACACACACATCCTAAAAATGCATGGGTGACACCTCTGGAAAGAAGACAAAATGCTTAACAATTCATCCCAAAGGGGCACACGCATATCATACACGAATTAAACATGGCAAAAATGACAAAAGTGCATGATGAACTAACGGATCTGCGATTTAACTCACGAAGCCTCCTTCTAACAGAATTTTGGGTATCAAGATGACCTCAAATGCAAATGATGCAATGTTATGGAATGATGTACATGTGGAGACGAAGATTTTGATATATCATATGCCCAAATCGGGGCTACGGATGCAAAGATACGGAGCCGCGAACATAGCAACTTGGATCAAGAATCTCCGGGACTTAGTGAAAATATACCTCCGCGAAAGTCAACGCGGGACGGAGGGATCCGGGACGGAGCGGTGCAGATCTGAGGGTGGCGTTTGGTTGGACGCGCGGGTGGATCTGATCCCGATCCGGATCGGATCTGCACGTGGATCGAGGTTCGTCGGGAACCTTCACCGGAGAAGAGCAACGAGGCCGGCGGGGAGGAGCGGTCGCCGGGCCGGCGACGAGCGGCGGGCGGCG